>NC_134357.1:365152487-365199987 GCF_048569485.1 Anomaloglossus baeobatrachus
TGTATAATGCTATGAGGAGTGCTTTTTGGTCCGTGTAGATGAGATGCATTATTACTATAGATCGCCGACATATTCCGTAACCCTTTGCATCCCAGTGTATATTAGGAGACAACGGTCTTTGGCCGTAAAGTCGTCTGGGAGTGTCTGTAATGAGATGCAAACAATCCCTAAACCCGGATTCCGGAGTCACACTCTTCCTTTCCTTTTCAGATCTCTTCCAGGATTTAAGCCAATTCCAAGAAACCTGGCTAACAGAAGGTAAGATCCCCCCCCATTATTATTACTCGGGCGGCACATCTGTATTTATTCCTCCCCTCCCCTATATTTATTTTAGCCCGTTCCACAGATGAGCGATATTTTTCTTTTCTGCCAACGTTTTGGGACTTGTTTAACTTCAGGATTATGAATAAAACAATTGTGCTGTGTATTTGCTTATGAATAGGCTCTGGCTCTCGGCCCATACCCCTCCCCCCCCCCTCTATCCCGAGCGCTTTCCTCTTTAAGTGTTTTTTTTTCTTGACTGATACTGGTCTTGCAGGGGTTAAACCTGCAATTTGTTGAAGTATTCGCCGTGTGGTCTTCTCTATGCATTTCACTTTGAATCGCTTTCTGCAAGTTATTTATTTTTTTTCCCAAACATGAGTTTGAAAGGAAAAGCAATTCCTTGGAGTCTAATTAGACTGAAAGCAAATGGAACACTGGATGGAGATTTTTATGCCGTCTGTACGAGCTTGAAAGGAATTATCATTTATTAATCTTGCACCCATCTATTCTGCAGTGTCTGAAAAAGAAAGTAGTGGAGCGATCGGTGTAGGTTGTGTATAATGTGCATAGGAGCTAGCACTCTAGGGCATATTGTCACACTGGTATGTACATTCTAGATTATACTGGCAAATAGAATCTTGCAAACTAAAGCCTAGATGTGGGCACGGGTGGTGGATGCCATGAGGAAGCACCCGCACAGTCTTTATAAAGAGTACAATATATGATTATTCGTATCTTGATGTTATCTGTTATTAATTGGGAAGTGTTTGGCTTCAGAACACCAAGAAGGACTGACAGAGGATAGTGGTACTGTGGAGCTTACAATCTAGAGCACAGTGTAGCACGAGCTTTTCCAGTCTAGGTCAGTGATTATAACGGAGCTTAGGACCTGATCAGCAACCATTTCTCCTGGACCTGAGCAGCAACCATTACTCCCTGACGTGATCAGCAACCATTCCTCCTCGACCTGATCAGCAACCATTCCTCCCCGACCTGATCAGCAACCATTCCTCCCCGACCTGATCAGCAACAATTCCTCCCCGACCTGATCAGCAACCTTTCCTCCCCGACCTGATCAGCAACCATTCCTCCCCGACCTGATCAGCAACCATTTCTCCCCGACCTGATCAGCAACCATTCCTCCCCGACCTGATCAGCAACCATTCCTCCCCGACCTGATCAGCAACCATTCCTCCCCGACCTGATCAGCAACCATTCCTCCCCGACCTGATCAGCAACCATTCCTCCCCGACCTGATCAGCAACCATTCCTCCCCGACCTGATCAGCAACCATTCCTCCCCGACCTGATCAGCAACCATTCCTCCCCGACCTGATCAGCAACCATTCCTCCCCGACCTGATCAGCAACCATTCCTCCCCGACCTGATCAGCAACCATTCCTCCCCGACCTGATCAGCAACCATTCCTCCCCGACCTGATCAGCAACCATTCCTCCCCGACCTGATTATCAACCACTTCTCCCCGATCTGATCAGCAATCATTCCTCCCTGTCCTGATCAGCAACCATTTCTTCCTGACCTGATCAGCAACCATTTATCCCCCCTCTTGGATAGCCTCTAAATGCTGGGCATTGTAGTTTCACAAATGCTGGAGTGCCAACGGTTACTGATCTACAGCAAAGTGCTACATTAAAGATTATGAAGTGCCTATAGACATTTACAGTATAGATTAATGCTTTATAAGCGCTTACTATCTAACACATGGTAACGGTGCTTAATATCTAACACACGGCGATGGCGCTTACAATCTAACACACGGCGACAGTACTTACAATCTAAAAGACGGCGATGGCGCTTACAATCTAACACATGGCAACGGCACTAAGGGGTACTTTGCACGTTGTGACATCGCTACTGCGATATTGTCGGGGTCAAATCGAAAGTGACGCACATCCGGCGCCGGTAAAGACTTCGCAATGTGTAAAGCCTAGATGCGCCGATAAACGATCACAAAAGCATCGTAAATCGGTGATCTGTGAAGTGTCGGACATTTTCAGAATGTTGCACCAATAGGAGATAAGATGTTGTTCCTCGTTCATGCGGCAGCACACATCGCTGTGTATGAAGCCGCAGGAGCGAGGAACATCTCCTTACCTGCCTCCACCGCCAATACGGAAGGAAGGAGGTGGGCGGGATGTTTACGTCCCGCTCATCTCCGTCCCTCCGCTTCTTTTGGCCGCCTGCCGTGTGACGTCGCTGTGACGCCGCACGACATGCCCCCTTAGGAAGGAGGCGGGTCGCCGGCCAGAGCGACATCGCAGGGCAGGTAAGTGCGTGTGAAGCTGCCGTAGCGATAATGTTCGCTACGGCAACTATCACAAGATATCGCATGTGCGACGGGGGCGGGTACTATCGCACTCGGCATCGCGAGCAATGGCTAGCGATGTCGCAGCCTGCAAAGTACCCCTTACAATCTAATGCAGAGCGATGGCGCTTACAATCTAGCGCAGCAACGACATTTACAATCTAACACACAGTGACAGCACTTACAATCTAATGCATTGACGGCGCTTACAATCTAACACAGTGGAGGCGCTTAAAATCTAACACCCAGCGACAGCGCTTACAATCTAACACAGTGACGGCGCTTACAGTCTAACACAAGGTGGCGGTGCTTACAATCTATTACACTGCGACAACGCTTGCAATCTAACATACGGCAACAGCACTTACAATCTAACACACAGCGTTGGCACCTACAATCTAACACACAGCAGGGGCGCTTATAATCTAGCACACGGCACAGTGCTTACAATCTAACACACGGCGACAACGCTTGAAATCTAACATACGGCAACAGCACTTACAATGTAACACACGGCGTTGGCACCTACAATCTAACACACAGAGGCAACGCCTACAGTGTAACACACAGTGACAGTGCTTACAGTGTAACACACAGTGACAGTGCTTACAGTGTAACACACAGTGACAGTGCTTACAGTCTAACACACAGTGACAGTGCTTACAGTGTAACACACAGTGACAGTGCTTACAGTGTAACACACAGTGACAGTGCTTACAGTGTAACACACAGTGACAGTGCTTACAGTGTAACACACAGTGACAGTGCTTACAGTGTAACACACAGTGACAGTGCTTACAGTGTAACACACAGTGACAGTGCTTACAGTGTAACACACAGTGACAGTGCTTACAGTGTAACACAGACAGTGCTTACAGTGTAACACACAGTGACAGTGCTTACAGTGTAACACACAGTGACAGTGCTTACAGTGTAACACACAGTGACAGTGCTTACAGTGTAACACACAGCGACAGTGCTTACAGTGTAAGGGTATGTGCACACGTTGCTTTTTACCTGCTTTTTACCTGCTTTTTTGCTGCTTTTTCTTCTGCGCTGTTTAATGCCAAAATGGATGTGTTCTTCTATTCAAGCAAAGTCTATGGGAATTTGGGTTTCTTGTTCACACTATGTTGTTCAAAATGCTGCCTTTTTGTGGCAGAACTTTGGTCAAAAACTCAGCTTTTCAAAGAAGCAACATGTCAATTGTTTTTGCCATTTGGGTTTTGCACTGCAAAGCTGTTTTTGACCAAAGTTCTGCCACAAAAAGGCAGCATTTTGAACAACATAGTGTGAACAAGAAACCCAAATTCCCATAGACTTTGCTTGAATAGAAGAACACATCCATTTTGGCATTAAACAGCGCAGAAGAAAAAGCAGCAAAAAAGCAGGTAAAAAGCAGGTAAAAAGCAACGTGCGCACATACCCTAACACACAACAACGGAACTTATAATCTAACACACAGCGACAGTGCTTCCAATATAATGTAACACACAGTGACGGCACATACAATCTAACAAACAGCAACAGAACCTACAATGTAACACACAACGGCAGCACCTACAATCTAACACACAGTGACAGCGCTTACAATCTAACACAAAGCGACGGCGCTTACAATCTAACACACAACGATGGCACTTTCAAGCTAACACACAGCGATGGTGCTTACAATCTAGCACACAGCGTCCGCACTTTCAGTCTATCACACAGCGACAGCGCTTACAATCTTAACACAGCGACGGCGCTTACAATCTAACACAGCGACAGCGCTTACAATCAACAGTCTATTTGTAAATTTCAGTTCCTGAAACTCATTGAAAACTTTCCATTGTTTGGCACTTCACAAAGACTGGTACCAAATGGTTAAACTAGTTCGATATATGTGTGTGTGTGTGTGTGCGTGTGTGCGTGTGTGTGTATGTGTATATGTGTGTATATATATATATATATATATATATATATATATATAACATTATTCTTCTACTCTATCTGGTAAATGTAAGCTTAACCAATTAATGCAAATAAGTAGATATTGGGTATGGGATTCATGACAGCTTTCCTATGGTAAATGAATTTTTTATGCCATTATGACGACAATTGGACAATAACATATGGTGTAGATTAACACAGGAAATGACCATGAGGGTTCATGCCTATAGCAAATTAATGCTGGAGCATCGTGATGTGGGCTGTGGCGTGGAGCAAACTGACTTGTTGGTACATTCAGATGATAAAGTTTGCCGTATATACAGTATATGTGTGTGTGTGTGTGTGTGTGTGTATGCGTATATATGTGTATGTGTATATATATATATATATATATATATATATATAATATAATATTTTTTTTTTTGTTACTTTGAAGACATTTACATAGCAAAATGTAAAAGAATCTTGTTCCTAAAATGCATCCTGAGTAACGATCAATGGTCACGTAGTGTTTTAAGCGATCCTATACTGTGCTGTCTTATATATGACTCCTTTTTATTTGTTTTTTTTTAATTGACATATAGACAACTCAAGCCATTGTGATAGTTTAATATTACGAGGGACATTATAGCGTCCATATGAATCCTCCATTGTCTAGTGTCATTATCAGTGTCCACAATCTGTTCTGCCTTTATGGGTAAACCACTCGGCACTGCTATATCTGTAGGATATGTTCCCAGAATATTGGAAATTTTATACATACTTTCACCATCTGACTTAGTCAATAACAATGTGTGTCACAGACGCCTAAGATGTGACTATTTCCAGGCAGAAATATGTAATCTATTAATGGCAGGTACATTCACTATTATACCATGCAAGGTGAATTTGATTCCATGACCCCCCCCTTCCCGATAAAATATGGAGAAAAGAAAGTACAATCTGATTTTATAACTCATTTTTATAACTCTGCATTTTTATCCATTTCATGGCCCGTGATCCCAACCATCAGCTACTGCAGACATGAACGCGGTGATGATAGTCTTAACATAAAAGCTCGTTATTGGCGCTCTTCATCTTATTTTGCCATTAAGAGTCCAAAAGGGGTCAAATCTAATTGAAAATGTGATGGAAAAGATATTGTCGTCTTCGGGGCCACTTGGCTCTTTTTTAATGGCCTCTGCAATATTGTAGTTCATAGCCTTCAATGGAAAAGTAGCCAATAAGATGGGTGCTGGGTGAAAAATATTTTTTACTATTTGAGGTTCTTTAGTCCTATTCTTTATTTGACTTTTAGGCCTTATTGTAGAGATGATCTATATCCCTAATCTAGCTTAAGATATACTTTATGATTTATAGTATTTGTTATACTTGTGTGAGCTACTTGTTAACCTTTCATGTGTGTTCTAGTCCTGGAATACATAGTGAAAATGTCTAGAAAGTAATGGTTTGGTAAGGTTTTGTCCAGAAGACATTAGAAACCTACATAAGTTGTCCATAGTAAGCAATGAATTCTATATAGGCCAATGTTCCCGAAATCGTAAGTCTCAATCGAGAGTCTTGTGATTTATTTATATCAAGATTCCTCTTAATTGTACCTGATCCTTGAGCTTGGTCATTCACAACATTGTTCATTACTCCAAAATTGTGTATTTTTACTTTTCGCTATACAGTGACTTGATCTGACAAGTTATAGGGTTAAATCCAGTTGTCAGGTGTATGTGGGGTTTTGCCCATCATGGAAATCCTGTATCATTAACGGTTTTGGTCCATGTCCAGCTTGTTCTGGCCACTGACGTCTAAATTAATGCATTGTCCTTCCACGGCAATAACCATCTGAAACCTTTAACGACTTCAAGTTTTCCATGAAGAGGTTAAAAAGACTAATGAAGATTCAGGACTAATGATTCTTACCTTTTAAATAATTGGTTCAGTGATATGAGCTTCCTCCATACTGTCGCTGGGGTGTGAGACTCTGGACTTTCAATTCTAATGCAGGTGAGCATGCCGGTCTCTATCAGCCACTTATAATAATGGATAAGTTAGGAACTGGTGTTTGGCACTGCCAGTCCCTAAGCGTTGGGACATGAACCTCCTGCGTCTCCCTCAGAGGACCCGTTCTGATGACACCGACGCCATGCTCTTTAATATTGGGATTACAAAATCGCTTAGAGCCCCAGTCTCCATCTGGTTTGATATCACCGGTAGGTTTTTGTTACATCTGTTGCTTTTCGTCTGACCATGGTTGAGTTCTATTGACATGTGTTGATGTATTATCGAGGTAGGTGTCACATCTGGCGGTCATGATGTTAATATTTATTGTCTTATTTTCAGTGTAAGCTTTTTAGGGTTATTTGGGGACTGGTGTACATATAATTGCATCATTACGCTATCGGGTATATAGAATTTCTTTTGTGATGGTATATTGATTAACATTTAAGAAGTGTCATTTGTAGAATTGAAATATTTCTAGCACTGCAGCATTATTATGTCCGGCTTTTGGGTCAAATACCTCAGGTCTCGTCAGGATTTTATTTCATTTTTGAATTGTTTCATATATCACTGTTTTATATTCTCACTAATACGGTTTGTGTGTTTTTGGTTATTCTTTAGCTTTGTCCCCTTTAATCTAATTGGTTATACCAGAGTATTCTGTGTTTTGCTACTTCTATTAGTAACGTATCTTGAACTTTGCCACATTCAGTGTGTTTTTCCATTATCTGTGCTCTTTTGACCTACGATGCTGTATAACCTATAGCCCATGCTCAATTTATGGCCCGAGGTGTGAAGGGAAATACAATAAACCCTTGTTATACAAGAGCGTGTTTCAAGGAATAGTCCTCTCATTCAATAGTGATTTAAAGACTCCTATACTTTATTTTTCTATATTAATTTCCTACGCAATATTATATTAAATAGGGATTCAGATTTTCTATGGGTTTTCCCACTTGAACTACAGGTTATACCTTTTGGTTTGTTGTAGTAAGTCATGACAGCAATGCATGGACTTCATCTCATCCCACCCCAATAAACTAGGAAGACTGCATATGCCACACAGCTTGACATACAATCAGTGGACATCCATCCCATATTTTTAAGCTAGAAATACTTCTGTTGGTAATGGCATCCTAGATGTTTTATATATCCATAGCTTGGAAACTCAGGCTTTTGCTTTTTAGAGGTGGCCACCTTAGTTGACCCATGGCATGTTGGATTTTATCATGTTTAGTCACTATCGGAAGCAGTGATGATCCATTGTGAATCATCAGTTTTATCAAGTCTTGTTCTTGAAGAGTTAATATCAAGAATCTCCCATAGCATTTAACAGAATGATGAACAAGAAATCAGGTACTGGGATGGTCGTCATTGCATAGGTTTTCCAGCAAAAATGGTATTGTATACAACCTGTTTCTGGTCTGAAGGCTACATTGTCCGGTTTCATCACTCTCAAGGGCTAAAATAAAAGGTATTCTAAACTGATATATTGATAGTATATCAATAATTTATGTTGGTATATTACTAAAGTTTACATTTCTCGTAAATGGTTTTATTTCTCAGACGTAATGAGGTTACAGTACATATTGGTGGCTAGCTTCCCGGTAGTTGAGAAGCTGAGTACTTTAGGTGTGTTTCCAAACTTGTTCCACCGTCTTCCATACGTTCCATTTTGGGAAGTCATGTCAAGGGCTTCTGTGATGTAGGCAAATAAAGTTTAATGGTTCTGTATGTGATTGACAATCACAGAAACCGCTCAGATGTAACACTTCTTGTTAAGTATTTCAATGTCTCCCTTAGTTTTTTTAGGCATTTGGTCTTTAATTGGAGTCTTTGAAGTTCCAGTTCAGAAAATCTTCATTTACAAGTGTCTGCAGAGATATGGGAAGTGCTAGAACTCCTAGATTGTAGTGTTGATTTAAGATTGCTCTTATCTGCTTTGAGATCTGTATTGCCCTTGCTAACAGAGGAGCATGTGATACTCGATGTTATGATATTGCTGGGATACCAGTTTATAACAGATATATGTATATACGTAGCAACAGGGTTGAGGATCAAGGTAAACTGCATAGGAGCTGATTTTTGCTTGGATCTGTCTGGTTTGCTTTGTCTTTTCATGTATGATTAACTGGTGGAGCCATTGAGTTTTTCTGTAGACTATGTTGATGGAGGATATGTTTGTTTTTTAGTTTTTTTGTTATAATCTAGAAGAGATAGTAGATACATGGGGACGTCAGGCAACCAGACAGGTCCTGACGCCTGAGGATTATGTAACCACAGGCACCCCACAGATTAAAGGACTCAGTGATGGATCCCGTCACTCTGGCCACTCCAATTGACAAATGTTGACACTTGGCCAGTGGATCAGCTGACCGTCTTCCATCATTTCACTAAATGTTGTCTGCATCTAAAAACCTTTCGATCAGCACCAAGCTCTCGTGAGATTTACCTGATATATAAGGAATTTGGGTTTACGGTATTTAGACTTTGCTGACATTATTTTTATTTAGTTAATTCTAGATATAAGTATTTATTTTTTTTGCTGATTCTACGTATGGTTATTTATATTTATTGTGGAACTTTTGGAATTGGAGCCCAAAACTGAAATTGAGTTACCATGGTATGTAAATTTCCCATTACAATAACAAATATAAATACTTTTATGCCCAAAAATGACAAAAGTATTCTATGAGTGATACCTTTTTTGTCATTTTAGGAATAAAAATGTTTGCTTTTTCTTAACTCAGTACTACAATATAATTCTTACACCAATACAATAACCAAACATTTAAATAGTTGATTTTTATATGTGACTAGATGGATATCCATTTTTAGCTTCTGCTTGTACAGTTAGAGTATAAAGTAATTTAAATTTCCTAATTTAAGGTCCATTTGTGGCGAGTCTTTAAGTGTGTCATCTATACTTTATATACCACATATTCTGGGTGCATCATATCTTCAAAATAAGCCATAGACTTTGTCCACCGGTTAGATTAGCTGCTATAATTTGTGATTTGCTGTCCTCCTTTGATCTGTCTTTCTTAACCATTTGGTTGGGCCTTTAGACTACGTCCCAGCTTGAGCAAATCCTTAGGACTGTAGTGGAGGTCTCCAAGAACAGGAAGAACTAGGTGATGAAGGGACAATAGCACACTAACTCCTTGGGTCTACAAGTGACATTCCCTTTGATGTGCTAATAATTGTGCTTACCCAACCTTACTTCCTTGGTTTTCCTCTTCAACATTATTGCATTTGAGGTTGATCAGGGGTTTGATTTGGTTAATAGTGAAAGTGACTAAATTATTATGTGGTCAGTGGCCTGAAGCTTATTTGTGTACACTGCCTAAAGTGAAGAAAAGAAAACTGTAGATCCCAGCTAAAAAAAAGACAAACCCAGGATGACCTCCATTAAATGCCTTCATGTTCAATATTCTGGACAACTAGTTTTCAACGCAAGTGTTGATGTTTGTGCTCTCGAGGTGTTGGAAAACTACAACTCTCAGAATACCTTTTATGGTTTCCCTAGAATTTGCAAACGCTTAAGAATACCAGGTTGGAGACAATTTCTTTGCATGGTGAAGACGGTGAACTCGTACTTGGTTTATATAGTGAAGCTCCACTTTATATTGGGTCTACTGGCTAATAAAGTGGTTAAGTTAAGTCTTCTAAAATTGTTGACATTTTTGTTGTCAGCTTTTATAAAACTGATGGACTCAGGGATGGTATGTGAGGAAGTAGAGACAATTAGTTGAAGTTTTTATGTCACAATTTCCTATTTTAGTCTATTGTGGTTTTTTATTTTTTTCTTGACAACTGGAGTATCCAAGTCAGCTTAACGCTTATTAAGTCAACATTTATTAGGGGATAAACTGAATTTTCTTTAATAAAGTAGTTTAGATTCCCAAAAAACAAGTATTTTGACAATATCTGCCATAAAACAAATGAAGCCTATGTCTAAAAACATGGTATAACGTAATCTTAATTTCTCTAGATGGCACATTGGTTTTTGCTTTTTTTTGTTTGTTTGTTTTTTCAGAAAAATGAGCAGTTCCAGATACATCTTTGTCTGACTTAATTTTTTTAACAGTTTTTGATCCTTTTTATGTTTTGAAAATGTGTCTGTTTCTATGTTGTGTATGAATGTTTCCTTTTTACACTTTTATATTTTCTTGAAAGCAGAGCTAAAATGGAAATGCCTACATGTTTGTGGTTACTTTCTGGCAGCGACCCTAACTCCGTATTCTGAGTTCTGACTGTTTTTTTTAGTTAATGTTGTTATGCCTTGGCACAGTCCAGCCTAAATCCTCAGATTGCATCATCCTGCCTCTAAACAGGAGATTGCTTCAAATGCAAAGGGCTATGCCTTACTTTATATTTTATAAGTGAGGGAACCCCAAAACAAATGTATTTTCTGATTTATTATGCTTCTCTTTAATGTCAGTGTCTTAGACCTCAGGTTAAATGATTATCTTCTACCACTACCATGTACTTGCCATTTTCATTTTTGGTTGTAAGTAGCAATTTTATCCCAGTATAATTTCTCAAAAAAATGAAGCATTATAGACTTTCCTGTTTTGGTTGCGGATATACTGGATAATGTTTTATTGGATAGTTAGTATTGATACAAATTAATATGTTCTAGCTCATTGGTAAACTATAGACCAAAGGTACCCAACTATTTAAAGCAAAGCTTTGTACACATTAGCTAGCTCTCAGCTGAACAGTCATGTAGGCCAACTGTTAGCGCCCGACTACCCCATACACAGGAACGCTTGGCTGAGTGCTCCTATGTTCTCTGATAGTCGCTGCCAGACTCTTCTGACAGTAGCTTTTCCCAGGTAGAACAAAAGGATCTGCCATTGGAATTCCAACATGCTTATCATTATCTTCCCCCAACATAATATGTCTGGGACAACTCTGCAGTCTCAAATGGCAGTTTGGATGCCACCTAACTATGTTCAAGATGACCAATTGATATGTCTTATATCCATGCGATTGTTTTACCAAGTACTAGTTATACTGTGCCATTCTTGCTATTGTACTGCTCAGTAATAATTACAATTACCAATAGCCTTGGAGCTGCAGGTTGCTCCGCTCTCCTGGGCCTGTCGGTCACATGGCACAGCGCTGGGAAAAGTTGGCTGGGTGCGGCACCGGACTAGTTTAGTCTCTGGCCAAATCTTCTAACTCTATTTTTTCTGAAACGCCAGAGTAACCAGGCTCTGATTCATATGATAGTTTATTGGATAGTTAACATGTCCAATTTTTTTCTCTCCTTGCCTTGGACCAAGTGGTCCATAAAAAAGCATGGATATGTGTTGGATCAAACTGGCCAACTTATGGATGCACAAAAAAATCTGACAGAAATCTGATGCCATCCATGCGCTGTCCGTTGTCCATGAGACTGTTTGATTAATAAAAAGGATGAAACCTCCATTTGTTATGGGGGAGTATCCTGAGAAAAACTGATGAAACTCCTACAGTAAAAACTGAGACATTGACCAAACTCTGACACTGATCAGAAACCCTAAGGACACTTCTACACTTTATTTTTTTTTTTACCAAGTTTCTGCACATATATAGTTATTTCTGCAGACAAAGGGACAAGCTCCTGAATCTCCACTTCTAAAAACTTGTTTTGGTTCCTGGAACCTCTTTCAGGCATCTGGTTCAACATTCTGGATCAGAACTCTACAAGGCTCGGGTTTGCCGGTCTTTCCACTGTTTTGCTACCACTGCACATTGATAGCCCTGCAGGTGCTCTTATTTTAATATGCTTTTTGAGGACCTTAGCAGACGTTTATTTTTCAGTTTCCTATTTGGAAACATTGGAGTAATGGAAGTTTTTGGGCAGGATTGCCTTGTTTATACAGTTCTACTTGTTAAAAAAGCAAGTCCAACATCAGCATTTATGAAAAACAGGACACATTAAGCTGTAGTTACTAGTAAAAGGATTTCTGGCATTTGCGGATGGAAAAAGACAATTTGGAATGGAGTTTTAAGGGATGTTAAACAACTTTCTGCTCCCCCCTGGCTCAATTTGCACATGATCTGTGATTCTTTCCCTGTGACTTTATGAGCTTTCTGAGATGTTTCATGTGGCTGTAGCGGCAGAAAAGAGCTGGAAGCCGGATTATGTGGAATAACCTCTCCCGTAGGGTGTTGCAGTCTGCTGGTATTTTATGCCATTTCTGGGCCAACTTTGTGCTTCTCATAAACTTGTTCTTCATACATTGACTTCATGTCAATGGGAGTTTATCGAATTTCTGGTATTAATTTCTTCAATATTGTAGAGATGGATGTCAAGCCTCTGGATTTCAGAATATCATGTTTCATGAGATATTTCTAGACTTCTCTATAATTTCAGATGCCATTGAGATCAGTGGGGGTAAATACATTTTCTTGTGGCCATTCATGTAGATCCCTGCTTGTAGATGTGAACTTTAAAACATGCTAAAGATGTCCTCTTAGAACTATCCTTAAAAGTATTATCTTATATCTCACTAGAGATATAGTTCAGGGTTTGTACCGAACACAGACTTTAAAAAAACCCCTCAGTGTCCAAGTTTGGGTGCTGTACATATGCTAACCACTCGATCAAGCATTGGGGTGCTTGGGTACGCTTGGTGCTCGGCCCAGTGCGAGACTTTTACAGTCTCTGAATGGGTCTTACTCGGGGTGAAAACCATGTTTTCGGATGTAGTGGGTCCAAAAAAACCCTGCCCTAACTTCCCTGGAAATGCTCTGTTTATGGCCACCTGTTTGTCGGTGGAGAAACAGACTGCCCAATCAGTGAGTTCCAATGAGGTTCGGGATCAAGCTCAGGTCAAATCTGGGTCCTAAACTGAACTTTAAAGTCCTAATGATCCTGGCAAAGCTGAACTTCCACAGGTCTGCTCATCTCTATTAGGTTAAATGGCTATCAAGGAGCTGGGTCCATGTCCAGGTTCCCTTCTACGAGCAATTGTAGGAATCAACTCGATTATATAGTCATCTATGTGGACTGGTCACATGTGATCACTGATCAGATGTGCAGACAAATTGGTTAGGTGGTTTATACAGTATAGTGAGAAACATTCACACTGGGCAATATTGAACGTTTTATGCAAATTCATAATGATGAGACCTCGGTCTGCCAAAAATGTGATCTGCTAGTATAGAAAATGTCATTTGTAGTTGTATTGAATACCAGAATTTGGAGGCTCATATGCCACTTGGGAAGCAAATTTTAATGGGGTGTATTAATCGCTGAGCTGAGATTTTTGCATTGAATCCCAATAATTCATTATATGGCCACTAGCATGGACATTGGTGAATGAATCCTGAGTGCTTTATTGAGTAAAAAAACTGGAAGCTTGATCATAATTCGAGAGCAAAAATCATACACAATTCTCTGGGGTCCCTTTGGATAATGAAATATTTGCTTTTCAGATTATGCCATTTTTATATAACGTTATGGGATAATAGTAGCCCTAAAGGCACGGCTTTCTTTTTAACAGCACGTAAAATATAAATCTCTCAAACTCCTTGGCCCACCCAGTCTGCGCCCTCCTCCTACCTGCTATAAAAGAAACCTCAGACCTGGCGTGGCAAAACGCTGTAGAGTCTCGGAGCCAGTCTGACTGAATCCATAGAGAGCTCTGTAATGACAGTGAGAAGCTGTTTGCCGGTAATAAAGGCATTGGGGATCTCTGGCCTAATTGTTCTAAGACGTGGCTTCAACCTCAGTGTTCCTAAAGCCAGTCTAATCATTCCAAATATTACCCGGAGTAGATGATCATTTTAACCCTCCTCCATCTTATTGTTCTATGCTGTCCATACCAGGACTCTGAATCAGATTCTATATTCACCTCCTTCCCTCTATATCCTTCAGGCATCCCTTAGGTGCAGAAAACCAGGTGCTACCTTCTTACTGTAACCTCTCCTGATTAATTTGTATCTAGCAGTTAAGGAACTAGACAAAATGTGAAATGTAATTACAGCTCTGGTGTAAGAACCACTCGGCCATAAACGTGACAGATTACACATAAGACAGAACATCTGAGGAGGTCATAAATAGCGGTATCAAGAAAAAATGTAAGTACACCCAGCGAAGACGAGACTTTTCTAGAGTCATTTTGTCTTAGCTTTCCAGATACTAGCATGATTCAGCAGCCACATTAATAATCACAATAGACAGAGATAACCAACCTCAAAGGATTTCTTTATTTTAGGGTGGTCAACCTAAACTATGGAACCACAGACAAAAACTTACAAAACTTGGCTGAAAAAAGAGACATCCCTATTTTCCCTATATTCTTAGTTCTCTGACTTATATAAAGTTGTCATAATTTCTCCTTCTGCTACCCCCATAACAAGTCAAAAGGACTCCCAGGATTGCTCCTAGATCTTTGATGCACTCAAGTTTTGGGGGTTGCAAGTTCCTGCACATGTTCCATTAATTTACTGAGTGGTTTTGGTTAATTTGTGGCATTTGCATGCAGTACGTGCTAAAGTTTGACACCTTTGGTTACCGGGTTGGTGGCTTGACCCCCATTTTTTTCATGCCTTAAAGGAAAGCTGTAACCATGTTTTTACTACCCTATATGAGAAAAGTTTGCTATAGGAGCAGTGATCCTGATTTCACTGATGTTACTTATTGGGCTACTTGCTGCAGTTTTGCTAATATCGCAGTTGTATCTGCTTGAGATCTACCAGTTCTCTGAATGTCGAGCTCTGTATTATCCGACCCACACCACTGATTGGCAGCTTTCTGCCCATGTACAGTGTACACAGAAAACTGCTAATCAGTGTTGTGGGCAGGGTTATACAAAGCTCATGAATATGGTGGACTACATAGCAGCAGGTCTACTAGTCCTCTAGCAACCCTGTAAGTGACAAACAGTTGGAATCAGAGTCTCGTTTTCTGTATTATGCTGTTCACAGATTAGTTGGCAAAAACCTGGCAACAGATTCTTTTAAAGGGAAACTGTGAAGTTCCCGGAAGGGCCCGGCATTCAGAAGCACGGTCACAGTGAACACAGGTACGCTCGTCACCGCTGGTAATGCTGAATTGAATAGCATGTTAATACACCCCTGTGGGTGTGCTGACATGCTAAGCGGACGGACTAGTTGGGGGGATATAACGCCCTTGGGACTAGTCCCTGTGCTCATTAGCATATGATAAAAGATCTTTTAAAATACTTTTTCTAAAGATCTCTTTATCTATGCTAGTATAAACAGGGACGATTAGGCAGGGATTAGCAATATGAAGCCAGAACTGCTTGTGGTTCTGGGTGCATATTTGACCTGACAAGTTCCCTTTAAAGGATTTGTCCAAGATTTTTGAACATGCTCATAAAGCAGTAAATGCAGTAAAATAACACAAGAGCTTAATTTTTCCCCTGCAAATCCTTCAACATTCCCATGAAGGTCCCATGAAGGTCCCATTCCCATGAAGGTTGGTCATTGTAAGCCGGTGAAGATGTTTCATCTATCCCCAGGTGACAGCCGCAGCCAATCGGCCTAAGTGGTGATGGTAGCAGGGTCAACAAAGGTCTGCTTAGGCTTTTCGAAAAACTGAGGGATAAATAGTGGTACATTTACAATTCTTGGAATGCTTTTTGCCCATTTTTCAAAAATCTTAAAAAAATAAAAAAAATAAAAAAAAATTCCCAGGATAAATGAGAAAAAAAATTAAGTATACACGACTTGGAAAAACATATGAAAAATGCATGTCTGAATGAGGATTAAACCTATTGCATTCCATGTCTCACTTGTTGAAGTAATGCAGTTTTAATTGAACATTCTCGGTATTGTTTGTTTATGCAGTTACTGGGAAAGAAACACACAAATAACCTCTTGTAATCATAGGTATCTTTTACATCACAAAGGGTTAACTTCGGCAGATTACTTGCATGCTTGTTTTGTAAAGGATGATCCCAGTGTAAGCGCATAGTGGGCGGATTGGCTCAGAAGAGAATAGAAATGCATTCGATTTCCATGTGAATTGATACAGGAAACCCCATTTCCTACTTACAAATGAGGGACCATGGTTGTGAAGAAAATCATATTGATGTCACTAGTAACCATAGGTGAAATACGTTACCGAAACAATACCTGCACTACTTGTTCCCTTGAAAGTCTAAGAGGTGATACTGCCCAATTTTCCTCTGCCATTCAGGCCCTTATTTGTGCAATTACCTGTCAGTCTCAGTTTCTGCCCTAACACATAGCTAAGCAGACCTGGAATCTTGGAGAAGCTGCATGACACCTGGAAAATGTTATGCTGGCCATACTGGTGGTTGGCCACATTTCCATTGATCAGAAGGCTTTCTAACCATTATAAAACCCTTCCTGTAGGCATTGTTGCCCACCTTTCCATGGATCAGAAGGCTTTCTAACCATTATAAAACCCTTCCTGTAGGCATTGTTGCCCACCTTTCCATGGATCAGAAGGCTTTCTAACCATTATAAAACCCTACCTGGAGGCATTGTCACCTATCCTTCCATGGATCTTAAGGCTTTTTAACCATTATGGAATCCTACTTGTAGGCATTGTCACCTATCTTCCATGGATCAGAAGGCTTTCTAATCATTATAAAACCCTTCCTGTAGGCATTGTTGCCCACTTTTCCATGGATCAGAAGGCTTTCTAACCATTATAAAACCCTTCCTGTAGGCATTGTCTCCCACCTTTCCATGGATCTTAAGGCTTTTTAACCATTATGAAATCCTACTTGTAGGCATTGTCACCTATCTTTCCATGCATCGGAAGGCTTTCTAATCATTATAAACCACTACCTGTAGGCAATATCACCCACCTTTCCATGAATCGGAACGCTTTCTAACTGTACCGTCCCACGCTCTGCTGCAGCCGAGCCGCTCTGATCCGGGCTCATTGATGGGTGGCTCGAGCGCCTCCGGACCCGGGGTCACTTCGCTCTGAAAGGGGTGCTGGCGCTTTTGGAGGGGGGTAGGTAGGTGCACGGCCGGAGCCGTGTTTGAGTTTGTGACGCCACGCACGGGTTGTGGTGAAGTTATCCATCACCGCTGCGATTATGTGACGCCCTGGGCAAGCCAGGGGTCACAGGTCACAACACCACATACCCCACATTCCCTGCAGGAACACCAAGGTCAGAACACAAATCCTTGTTGCCCTCCTCCAGGGGCTGATGTTCACACCAGGGGGTGGGCCAGGCGGTTGGCTCCACCCACCGAGGAGTACACAGTCCTGGAGGCGGGAAAACCGGGCAGATTAGTGAGAGAGTTTGGAGTTTGAAGTCAAGCTAGTGACAGGAGTGGAAGTGAGAGAAGAAAAATGATAGTTTGAAAGCCTGAAGTTGGTCCGGGTGTGTGCCCCGGACTGAGACAGCAAGGTTGGCAGACGGCAGTGACTGTCTGCAGGAGAGGCTGATCGGAGGTTTCCGAAAGGACTGTGGACGGGTGATGGCCCGGCGGTACCAGAGCGGTATACAAAGAGAAGCCAGCACCAGTGGCAGGGGCCTTTCGGATCCTGGCAAGGCTAGGAGTCGCCATAATTTGCCAAATCCGTCAGTGAAGGGGACCTTCGGGTCTCCCAGCAGCAAAGTCCCGATTGAAGGCAACATTCCGACCGTGAAGGGGAGACACCGCCACCGCCAAGGCACCAGTTTCCCAGGGCCAGCGCCTGCGGGCAAGAGAGGGGCTCCTCCGGCTCATATCCAAGCTGGGGAGCGGGTTACCGGTGGGAATCCATCGCTACCAAAGAACCGTACTTAGGTGCAGGGAAGTGACTGTCACCGCTAACTGCAGGGAACATCAGCACCGCAGCCGTCCGAGGGACCCGTCCAACCAGCCGTTTGTTTACCGTGAACTGTGTCATCATCCTTGGGCTGAGTGAGTACCTCCGTGCCGGGCGGCACAGCGCTGCCCCTGCGTCCCTGCACCTTTACAGGCCCCCTAACCCGCCTGTCCACCATCCTGACCTCTCCATCATCGGGCCCCGGGACTACGAAAACCCCTACCCACGGAGGGGCAAACCAACATCTAGCTGCGCCATACCACCACTCCCGGGATCCCCAGACAGAGCAGCGGTGGTGTCCACACCATCACCACAACCGTGGGTGGCGTCACGGACATTAACCAAATTCCCCACCAGCAAATCACCCCTTTCACTCACGAGCGAGGAGCGCCGCTCGAGTCCCTGGGATCCAGCCTATCGCTCGAGCCACCGAGCAGCAGTAACCGCAGAGCAGTGGCGGCCGGACCCGAGCAGTGGGAGAGCGCAGCGTTGACACCCTCCTCCCCGCCTGCGACAATTACTGGGCACCCGGGGGAGATGGTATTGCAGCAAGATGTTAACCCCTCCGTGGGTAGGGATGATGGCCTCGGGACCCGTTGGGAATAGCTGGGTGGTGCACGGCCGGATGTACTCACAGTTATTGACACACCTAAGTCTCTAGTAAACCAAGTTGATGGTGGTCGGTGCCCGCAGCTAGCTGCGTCTGGTCCACCACCCGGTTCGGTGGTCTTGGCCTTTCTCCTGCACTGTGTTGTGCACTTGGGCTCCCTGCGCTTCAGCGTCAGGAGTCCGCTCCCCGGCTTGGTAGATGTGAGGAGAACCCTTTTGCCCGCAGACGCTGGCCCGTGGGATCTCTCTGCCTGTGCGGTGGCTTTCTATCCCCCTCGGTGGGCTGTTGTCTTCAGTCGGGACTTGGGTGGGAAAGGACCTATAGTCCAGACCGCAATCAGTTAATTAACTCAGTCCAGTGGATTCCGGACCTCGTTTCAGGGTCTAAGAACCCCCCCTTGTGCTCCGGTTTCCGTGTCTGTTTCCCGGGTCGGTACTGGTGGGCCACTACCCTGTCCCGGTCCACCACGGTTCCACCAAGCCGTCTTCCCAGCTCCTGCAGGCTAAAGCCACCATTTGCCTCCTAGCCAAGGTACCAGGGCTCCGACCCCGGCACCCGTCAGACTCCTTCACTCCACTCCTCTCTACTCAACTCTCCAACTAGACTCCTAAACTCAACTGACTATTTTTTCCCGCCTCAGGCTCTCTGAACTCCTCGGTGGGCGTGGCCAACCGCCTGGCTCCGCCCCCTGGTGTGTCCGTCAAGTCCTGAGGGGGGTGACTAGAGTTTAAAGTTTGGCTGATGACACCTTATTGGGGGACAGGTGTAATGCGGGGGTCTACCTGTGACTACCTGGCTAGTCCAGTGGTCACATAACCACTGTGAAACCCTACCTGTAGGTATTGTTGCCCACCTTTCCATAGATCAGAAGGCTTTCTAACCATTTTAAAACCCTTCCTGTAGGCAATGTCGCCCACCTTTCCATGGATCAGAAGGCTTTCTAACCATTATAAAATCCTACCTGTAGGCATTGTCGGCCACCTTTCCATGGATCAGAAGGCTTTCTAACCATTATAAAATCCTACCTGTAGGCATTGTCGGCCACCTTTCCATGGATCGGAAAGGCTTTCTAACCATTATGAAACCCTAACTGTAGGCATTGCCGTCTAGCTTTCCACAGAGCCTGCATGGTATATGCTGGCATTGTTATAAAACTGTAGGGTGTCTTCTCCTTATTACCTGAGATAAGCAGACGGTGAACTTGTGGGATATGAATATATTTTTGCACACCCCTTCTCATCTAAAGCTGGCCCAGCCCTGTGCATGAAACGTCTTACTTAGCACAGATCCTTTGCTTCCTATATCACTTTTCAGTAGTCTGTGCCAACTTGCCAGCTTTAAATAGTTTCTGCTATCTGAGGCTGGGGTTTGGGAATGCACCGGAAGTCGCACTGCCAGTTTAGTGCTGGGTCTTCTACTAATGTTACTCAATGACTAGCAGACAATATAATACTTCCTTCCCAAATGTCAGAGTGCACTCTCTAACCTATTAACTGGGTGGATAATTTTAGACTCGATCTTTGTACTGCTACTTATTTTTCCCACTTTAGGAAGTATTAACCCACTGTGATGTTGCCCACTAAAGTGACAGTGAATTAGTTGTTTTTTTTATTTTTAAATATAGGTATGTCCTTGAGAATAGAAAAAAAGTATTTTCAGCTTACCAGGATGTATGGACCCTGGAAAAATTTGCGATCCTCCAGCATAGCCTAGTCTGGAACCAACGATAAGTAAATAAAGGGAGGAAGGGGCAGGGGAAAATGGAATCCAGCACCAAAAATAGTTTTATATAAAAATCAAAAATTTATTGAGGCATATAAGTTAAAAATATGAAAACCGCAAAGGGGGGGGAGAAAGGGGTATCAAAGTATCCTTGCGCGTTTCGGACAGGTGGTTAAAAACATGTCCTTATTCATAGGTAAACAAAACAGTTCAATGCAGCAAGCTTTAATAGCTGATCATCAAGGTTGAAACGTGAGAACCTCATGAGAACCCCTTTATCCCCCCCTTCCCCTTTGCGGTTTTCATATTTTTAACTTATATGCCTCAATCAATTTTTGATTTTTATATAAAACTATTTTTGGTGCTGGATTCCATTTTCCCCTGCCCCCTATCTCCTTTTGCCATTCTCAAGGACATGAGTAAATAATGTGCTCCCCCTCTGTATTTATAAACTGGACAAAACAGCGGACAATCTGTCATAATGGTTTCATGCTATGGAAGCAGCACCACCCGTAGAAGATTAAAATGGGATCTTCTTCCCTGGACTACTCTCCATGATGAAGGGTCTCGCACCTGTTTTCTACTCCTATAGTGTATACTCTTGGGGCCAATTTTTTAGCTCCTTGTTTGGTAACAATACATTCTGGATTCCTGTATAGGTTCCTGCCTCCTGACGTGGTCATATGGAATGTGTTTGGTCCATGTGTCTCTATGAGTTGCCTCTCTGATTATACACCATTTTTTGGCTGGTATGTTAACACTAAAGCCTGCTTTACACCTTACGATCCAGCATACGATATCGTATGCGATCGTAACCGCCCCCATCGTATGTGCGGCAAGTTCAGTTTGTTGAATGTGCCGCACAAACAATTAACCCCCGTCACACATACGTACCCGTCCATACGACCTCGATGTGGGCGGCGAACGTCCACTTCCTGGAGTGGGAGGGACGTTTGGCGTCACAGCGACGTCACGCGACAGCCGGCCAATAGAAGTGGAGGGGCGGAGCTGATCGGGACGTAAACATCCCGCCCACCTCCTTCCTTCCGCATTGTGGGCCAGGAGCCGCAGGACACAGGTAAGATCTGTTCATCGTTCCCGGGGTGTCACACACTGCGATGTGTGCTACCCCGGGTACGATGAACAATCTGACGTTCAATTCTAGAGAAATGAACGATGTGTATGCGATGAATGTTTTACCGTTCAATGGCAATCGCACGTACCTGTCACACACTACAATGTACCTTACAATGCCGGATGTGCGTCACTTACGACGTGACCCCGCCGACACATTGTAAGATACATTGCAGCGTGTAAAGCGGGCTTAAGTGAGGCCAATTGAAAGTGCTATAAACACAGGTACATAGTTTAGACATAAGACCTCTTATATTGACCTATTAGTCATTTGGCTAGCACATCCATCATTGCAGAAGACTTTAAAAGGCCCCTATACACAACAGATAAAAGTGGGGCGCAAGCTATCTCTCATTTGATGATGCCCCACAGCCTAGATCTGGCAATGTTGTACTATTTATTTTTCAGTTGATGTATTCAATACTGATAGTCGGAAAAACAAATTTCTCAGGACCATCACGAGCGTTCATGGCTCATTTCACCAGACCAGTTGACTATTGTTCGTTATGGTTGAAACGTGTATGGGCTTCCTAAGAATTTATTTTGTGTAATACAATATGGTGCGTGCAGTTTTATTCACTTGTAACTTGCCTATTACATGGTAGAGGTTAAATAAAAGTGGATACATTAAAGAGGTTAACATTGATGGCCTATGCTTAAGATAGATGTCTGATTGGTTGGGGTCTGACACCCTGCACCCCTCCGATAAGCTGTTTTTGGTGTTGTTGGTGGCAGCAGGCGGTTGGAAATGCTCAGTCCCAGAGCTGCTCAGTCTTCTGATAGCGTCTGGGTACTGCACATGACCTCATGACTGAAAGCCAGCGGCTTCAGGGAAGATATAACCTTCAAATTACCCCATATCCACAGGTAAATCGTGTTTTGGGATAGAACAGAGTTCCCTTTAGCCACCTGGTGTTTCTGCAGTAGTAGTGGTATTTGGATTCCCTGACTATACCTCATATCCTTCCTTGGAACAGTGCAGGGTGAAGTGATTTGACCTGTCGGAATTATCTGGATCATGTTTTATGACTAGATAAATGAGGACTAGTCGATTGGCTTCCAGTTCCTCAGACACAGACTGCCACTCACTTCTGCTTACGAGGCACTGAGAACATGACACTTTTAATCGGTACCTGACTCCCAAAGTGTTTCACTTCAAAACAACTGCGCAGGGTTAACACTTTTTCTTTTTCTTCTTCTTCTCCAATAGATTATGGGGTCTGTCGGCAATCATATTACAGCCAACCGCGTTTATGTGAATGTTATATGCTGTTAACCTCTAACAAAAATTGTCTTGGATTTTATAATTGTCCATCTGTCACAATAGTTTTATGCAAAGCAAAGAGCCCTGTGCTTCATGCTCCGCAGAAAGGGGAAATTGTGTGATTCTCAATCTCACTGTATCTGGATTTTCCAGGTCTTTTGAAGCGGATCTCTGTGTATACGTATATGTGTGTGTGTGTGTGTGTGTGTGTGTGTGTGTGTATATATGTGTGTGTATGTATGTATGTATGTATGTATGTATATATGTGTATATATATATATATATATATATATATATATATATATATATATACACATAGGTAGATAGATAGATACACAAAATAAATATATATATATATTCACAAAAGTGAGCACCAACCTCAGATTTTTGGAAATATTTTCATTATATGTTTACATGCGACACCGCTGCAGATATGTCATTTCATGATACAATGTAAAGTAGTCAGTGTGCAACTTGTATAACAGTGTAAATGTGATGCCCTCTAAATGACTCAACACACACACAGCCATTAAAGTCTAAGCTGCTGGCAACAAAAGTGAGTACACCCCTAAGTGAAAATGGAGAAAGTATGTCAATATTTTACATGGCTAACTCTCTTGGGTATGGCGTTCACTAGAGATTCACAGTATATAGTATATATAATACAGGGTGGTCCAAAAGTAGGTGGACAGAAAATAACAATTTGCTCTAACGGTTTCAGCATTTTGAGATTTCCAATATTCTTTTGAAATCCATTTTCTTTGATCTCTATTTATATTATTTGCCATTATGGGTAAGGCTGCTTTCACACTACGTTTTTTTAGCATGCGTCATGAACACTTTTTTTGCTGTAAAAGTGGATCCAGTTTTTACAAAGAATGTGTTATTTTGCAGGATCCTGTCACTTTAAGTTTATGGGTGGACATTGGAGTCATATGATTGGGAGTGAGGGGAACTGAACGTGATAGACTGGCAGCCGGCTTCTGACAGCTGCAGACTCTGGTAAACAAGGTAAACATCGGATAACTAAGCGAAGTGCTTTGCTTGTATACCTGATATTTACCTTGCTTACGAGCACCCGTAGCTGCTAGGAGCCGGGCTGCCTACTCCTTGCACACGTAACCAAGGTAAACATCGGGTAACTAAGCAAAGCGCTTTGCTTGGTTACCCGATATTTACCTTGGTTACGAGCGTCCGCCGCTCTCAAGCGGGGAGAGAGGGAGGGGGAGAGAGAGACTGATCACGCCAGGCTGGTTTCTGGGCATGCTCAGTAAAGCAAGCAGGATCCTATCTATCAGCATGCCAGCGTTCACATGCGTTTGCGTGCAGTATAGTCAGGATCCAGTGAAAAACAAGTAGCGTTTTTGAAAAAAGTTAAAAAGTTAAAAAACTGCAAGTCGTTGGATCCTCACTATAACGCACACAAACGCAAGTGAACACATGTTGACGTGAGTTCATTGCAAATGCATTGAAATGAAAACGCATTTGCACTGGATCCGTTTTTGCGTTAAAAACCGTTCATGACGCATGTTAAAAAAAAATGTAGTGTGAAAGCAGCCTTATCTGAATTATCTAAAAAGAAAACAGATTTGGGATAGATTTATCTGTGAAAACTGTATCTTTGAAACTGACTCAGTTTCCCTTAGCAACCAATCAGATTACACCTTTCATCTTCCAAAGAGTCTGTGAAGAATGAAAAGTGGAATCTGATTGGTTCCTAAAGTTTCACTTTACACTGTCCACCTACTTTTGGACCACCCTGTATTTTTAGTTAGTTTTAGTTTAGTTTAGTTAGTTTTCTACACACTATCTATACATACACACATTGATATAATATACGGTATGTATGTATACTGTATATATTTTTAGTTTAGTTCTCTACACACTATACATACACACATTGATATAATATACGGTATGTATGTATACTGTATATATTTTTAGTTTAGTTTTCTATACACTATACATACACACATTGATATAATATATGTATGTATACTGTATATATTTTAGTTATTTTTGTACACACTATCTATACCTCACACATTTATATCATATGTATGTATATACTGTACACACAAACACTTGCAGCTGTTTATTTTTTTGTGTTTTCTCCTGCCATCCATCAATCCCTGTAATGAAACCTGTGAGAAAATACCTGGAAAAATGCCGCATTTAGGCTACATGCGCACGCTGCTTTTTTTCCTGCTTTTTTGCTGCTTTTTTGGCTGCAGTTTTGTCAGCAGAACTTTCTGACATCTGACTTCCCAGCAAAGTCTATGAGAAGTCAGATTTGTCATGCGCACACTGCAGTTTATTTGTCAGCGTTTTTTTTGTCAAAAGTTTGTGACAAAAAAAATGCACCATGTTCATTCTTCCTGCGTTTTTGTCAACATTTGTCACCCATTGAAATCAATGAGGGCATCAAAAACGCAGGAAAAATGCATGCTAATCACAAGTGGTGCATTTTACCTGCCTTTTACCTGCGTTTTTGCTAGCAAAAACGCAGGTGATTTGTCAGGAAGTGAGGTCAGGCAAGTGGTCCCGTCCCGTCCTCCACGTGTTCCCCGAAGTACCGCTGTCCCCAGGGGAGAAGATGTGGAGGACGGGACTATCAGCAGCGGCAGCGAGAGGGGGATGGACATTGGCAGCTGAAAACATTGATTTTTCCCTCTTGCTGCTGCCGCCGCCGCTGGTAGTCCCGTCCTCCACGTGTTCCCCGAAGTACCACTGTCCCCAGCGTCCCCGCACAGGGGAGATGATGGACCCCTCTCACCGCCACCGCCGCCGCCGCTGAAAGTCCCGGGCTCCACGCTCCTGCCGCCGGCCGGGCTCCACGCTCCTGCCGCCGGCCGGCTCCACGCTCCTGCCGCCGGCCGGCTCCACGCTCCTGCCGCCGGCCGGCTCCACGCTCCTGCCGCCGGTCGGCTCCACGCTCCTGCCGCCGGCTCCACGCTCCTGCCGCCGGCTCCAGGCTCCTGCCGTCGGCTCCACGCTCCTGCCGCCGGCTCCACGCTCCTGCCGCCGGCTCCACGCTCCTGCCGCCGGCTCCACGCTGTAGCGCGATCAGCTGAGCTGTCAGAGGTTACTCGCGGCCACCGCTGGATTCGGCGGTGGCCGCGGGTAACCTCGGTGACAGCTCAGCTGATCGCGCGGCTGTCTTCATTAGCTGCATGGAGGTGACCGGAGCGGCGGTGTCTGCTGCTCCGGTCACCTCCATGCAGCACTGCTGGATGCGACGCTGGAGCATGCTGGATTACGCCGGACATGGAGGGCTTTGTCGGGGTTAATAAATTGGTAATGAGGGAATGTGTTTGTGTTTTTTATTTCTAATAAAGGATTTTTCGGGTGTGTGTGTTTATTTACTGTAATTTACAGATTAATCATGGAGGGTGTCTCATAGACACCTGACATGATTAATCTAGGACTTATTGGCAGCTATGGGCTGCCAATAACTCCTTATTACCCCGATTTGCCAATGCACCAGGGTAAATCGGGAAGAGCCGGGTACTGTCCCAGATCTGTCGCATCTAATGTATGCGGCAATTCTGGGCGGCTGCTGACTGATATTGTTAGGCTGGGGGGCTCCCCATAACGTGGGGCTCCCCATCCTGAGAATACCAGCCTTCAGCCGTATGGCTTTATCTGGCTGGCATTAAAATTGGGGGGGGACCGCACGCCGTTTTTTTTAATTATTTATTTATTTCTAATTTTTTTTTTTTTCCAATTCAACAAGCTTTATGGGCTTGTTTGAACTGAAAAATACATGAAACAATTGTTGACAAAACTGCAGCCAAAAACGCACCAAAAAAGCAGCAAAAATGCACCAAAAAAGCACCTACATTTTTTGTGACATTTCCAGGCTCTCTCTGACAAGGTGCAGTTTTGGCTGCAGTTTTGGCTGCAGTTTGTGAACACGAAAAAGAAGCACCGTGCGCATGTAGCCTTAGGCTACATGCGCACGCTGCTTTTTTTCCTGCTTTTTTGCTGCTTTTTTGGCTGCAGTTTTGTCAGCAGAACTTTCTGACATCTGACTTCCCAGCAAAGTCTATGAGAAGTCAGATTTGTCATGCGCACACTGCAGTTTATTTGTCAGCGTTTTTTTTGTCAAAAGTTTGTGACAAAAAAAATGCACCATGTTCATTCTTCCTGCGTTTTTGTCAACATTTGTCACCCATTGAAATCAATGAGGGCATCAAAAACGCAGGAAAAATGCATGCTAATCAAAAGTGGTGCATTTTACCTGCCTTTTACCTGCGTTTTTGCTAGCAAAAACGCAGGTGATTTGTCAGGAAGTGAGGTCAGGCAAGTGGTCCCGTCCCGTCCTCCACGTGTTCCCCGAAGTACCGCTGTCCCCAGGGGAGATGATGTGGAGGACGGGACTATCAGCAGCTGAAAACATTGATTTTTCCCTCTTGCTGCTGCCGCCGCCGCTGATAGTCCCGTCCTCCACGTGTTCCCCGAAGTACCACTGTCCCCAGCGTGCACGCACAGGGGAGATGATGTGGAGGACGGGACTATCAGCAGCGGCGGCAGCGAGAGGGAAAAATCAATGTTTTCAGCTGCCAACGTCCATCCCCCTCTCGCTGCTGCCGCCGCTGATAGTCCCATCCTCCACGTGTTCCCTGAAGTACCGCGGTCCCCGCACAGGGGAGATGATGGACCCCTCTCACCGCCACCGCCGCCGCCGCTGAAAGTCCCGGGCTCCACGCTCCTGCCGCCGGCCGGCTCCACGCT
Source organism: Anomaloglossus baeobatrachus (assembly GCF_048569485.1). NCBI lineage: Eukaryota > Metazoa > Chordata > Amphibia > Anura > Aromobatidae > Anomaloglossus > Anomaloglossus baeobatrachus. The sequence continues at coordinate 365,180,232 of NC_134357.1, forward strand.
CCTGCCGCCGGCCGGCTCCAGGCTCCTGCCGCCGGCTCCAGGCTCCTGCCGCCGGCTCCACGCTCCTGCCGTCGGCTCCACGCTCCTGCCGTCGGCTCCAGGCTCCTGCCGTCGGCTCCACGCTCCTGCCGCCGGCTCCACGCTGTAGCGCGATCAGCTGAGCTGTCAGAGGTTACTCGCGGCCACCGCTGGATTCGGCGGTGGCCGCGGGTAACCTCGGTGACAGCTCAGCTGATCGCGCGGCTGTCTTCATTAGCTGCATGGAGGTGACCGGAGCGGCGGTGTATTCTGCTGCTCCTGTCACCTCCATGCAGCAGAGCTGGAAGCGACGCTGGAGCATGCTGGATTACGCCGGACATGGAGGGCTTTGTCGGGGTTAATAAATTGGTAATGAGGGACTTTGTTTGTGTTTTTTATTTCTAATAAAGGATTTTTCGGGTGTGTGTTTATTCACTGTAATTTACAGATTAATCATGGAGGGTGTCTCATAGACGCCTGACATGATTAATCTAGGACTTATTGGCAGCTATGGGCTGCCAATAACTCCTTATTACCCCGATTTGCCAACGCACCAGGGTAAATCGGGAAGAGCCGGGTACAGTCCCAGAACTGTCGCATCTAATGTATGCGGCAATTCTGGGCGGCTGCTGACTGATATTGTTAGGCTGGGGGGCTCCCCATAACGTGGGGCTCCCCATCCTGAGAATACCAGCCTTCAGCCGTATGGCTTTATCTGGCTGGCATTAAAATTGGGGGGGAACCGCACGCCGTTTTTTTAAATTATTTATTTATTTCTAATTTTTTTTTTTTTCCAATTCAACAAGCTTTATGGGCTTGTTTGAACTGAAAAATACATGAAACAATTGTTGACAAAACTGCAGCCAAAAACGCACCAAAAAAAGCAGCAAAAATGCACCAAAAAAGCACCTACATTTTTTGTGACATTTCCAGGCTCTCTCTGACAAGGTGCAGTTTTGGCTGCAGTTTTGGCTGCAGTTTGTGAACACGAAAAAGAAGCAGCGTGCGCATGTAGCCTTAGGGGGTGCTGCATTTTGAGAACAGAGCACTTATGCATCCTAGTTGTGACCTAGTGCTGTCTATTTTTTCACTAACTGCTAAAGTCAAGTGCAATCATTGTTTTAATTTTTTTTACATAAATCAATAGTACACATGAAATGAGCAACTTTGTAATGTATCTTATCAGAGAAATCTGCTTCTTTCTCTCCCAGAATTGATCAGTTATTATCAAAATTCTCAATTCTAAGGTAAAATTTGTATTTAGCGAAGACTTTCCCATTACTGAGATAGGATATGGTGGTTGGTGCTGATGAGATTCTATGATGACGGGAGGAGCTAGCGGAAAAGGGAGGAGCCATATGCAGAGGGAGGAGCTAGAGGCAGAGTTCTGCTCCTCGTCTATGTACATAGAATCTCATCAGCACCAACTGCCATCTCCTATCTCAGTAATGGGAAAGTCTTCACAAAATACAGATTTTACCCCAGAATTGAGTATTTTGATAATGATTGATCAATTCTGGGAGAGAAAGAAGCAGATTTCTCTAATAAGATACATTACAAAGTTGCTTACGTTCATGTGTATTATTGATTAAAAAATGCTATAAGCTTTGCATGATCGGTATAAATTGTGCAGATATATGACGAATACTTCCCTGTTACCAAGCCGTTCTCCAGCTGACTATAGTGTTCTCAAATGGGATAAGGGCAGAAGGTCCAGGAAAATCCCAGCCCCAGATCACCATTGTCTGGAATATTTCCCGTGCTGAGGGCCGCCATAAACCTTTATATACAGATCTATGCCTGCATGATATTAGCCATTTGTAACTTGCTAATTCTCTTTCTCTCTTTTCCATGCAGCTCAAGTACCAGACAGTGATGAACAGTTCTTACAGGACCTGCAGTCGGAGAATCGTAAGTAACCATTGTAGTTTTTACTTCCAGTGTAATGGGCGGAAATAAAAACACAAATGAGAAATAAGACTCGATTGTGAGTGAGGTCAGGAAAGGGGGGTTAACGGTTTCAAGACCGGAGGAAAGTTTCCATGGGGTAGCCGGTGGAATGTAATGTTTGCGGCTGACATTCCTGGTAACCATTTGCAATGTTCTTATTTGTGTAGGTGTTAGGATAGTTTTTGGGTTTTTTTTGATGGAGGAAAATGAATATAAGGTCCTGACTGGGAACTTAGAAGCGATTTTGTTTTAATTAATTGTGGTAATCACATGGATATACATATATTGTGATCGTCTGTTATGGCCAGAGTTGTATCTGTAATGCATGCATGGTGTCGCTTATCATTGGTATATAGGGCACCCATCTGATAGATGGGCCTATCTGGTGCAATAAAAACCAGTGCTGTTATAGACTATGTAGATGTAATCAGTGATGAGCAAGCACTACCATCCTCAATACTCGTAACATTTAGTGATGACGGAGGACTACTATGCTCGGCACTCGTAACGGTTAGTGATGAGCGAACACTACAATGCTCGGGTCTCGTAATGGTTAGTGTTGAGCGAGCACTACAATGCTCAGGTGCTCAGTACTCGTAATGGTTAGTGATGAGCGAACACTACTATGTTCAGGTACTCGTAATGGTTAGTGATGAGCAAGCACTACCATGCTTGGTACTTGTCACTGTAAGTGATGAGTGAGCACTACCATGATCGGGTGCTGGTATTCGTAATGGTTAGTGATGAGCGAGCACTAGCACGTTCGGGTACTCAGTACTTGTAACTATTGGTGATGAGCGAGCACTACCATGCTCGGGAGTTTGGTACTTGTAGCAGTAAGTGATGAACGAGCACTACAATGCTTAGTACTTGCAATGAGTAGTTAAAAGGAACCTGTCAGATCCCCTATGCCCTTCAACCCAGCAGCATTCATGCCTATATGCCCAAATTCCCTTCCTAACAGCCCTATATAATGCTATTCACTAATAGGAATGTTTAAAAAAAACAAAAAAAAAACCCCTATCCCTATGCTAATTCGGGCCTTAACTAGTTGAATGAGCGTTGTTTCCCAAGACTAGTCGTTCCTTATTCCATGTTATCGCTTCCACAGGGACATGATAACATGATTTCCATGAGTCAATGTCACCACCAGCTAATGCAAATCTTGCGCATGCGCGCGACCCATTTCAGCTGGGCCCATGTGCTTCAGAAGCAGGGTGCACGCCTCATTAGGTGCACTGTGCATGGCCAGGAGGTCAGAAGACAGCTCACACACATATTTTCTGAACTTCCGGTCATGTGCAGTGCACCTAAGGAAGCCATGGAAGCATACAACCGGCTTCAAAGATGCACTGACACATTTGAAATGAGCCGTATACATGCAGGAGATTACCAGTAGGTGGCAGTGATGCCGACTCATGGAAATCATGTTATCACGCCCACAGGCGTGTGATAACATGGAAAACGGGCCAACTAGACTGGACAAACAACGCCCCTGCAACTAGTCAAAGCTCTAATTAGCACAGGGAAAGTGAGGCTTATAAGTCATTTTGGCATACAGGTATCAATGTTGCTGGGTTGGACGGCATAGGGGACCCGACAAGTTTTCTTTAAAGCTTGAATGGGCATGACTCACATACCCAAGTATAATGAAAGCAAATGGGGACCTCATTTTTCTGGGAAAAATGCTGAAATTCCCCATTGACTTCCATTATACTCAGTACTCACTCAAGTTGTGCCCATCCGAGCATTAGAGCATTAACTGCTTGTTACGAGTACTGAGCATCGGAGCATGGTAGTGCTCGCACATCAGTATTATCAACGAATTATGTTGCATGCTTTGCCTATGTAATTTCACTGCCTGCCCCGGAGTAAGGCTATGTGCCCACGGGGACAGTGTCCTGCGGATATATCCGCAGGACATTTCGCAGGAGCTCCCAGGAAACAGCTCCACAACTTTTGTCTGTTTCCATGCTGCGGAATGTCGTGCGGATATGGTGCGGGCATTCTGCATTGAGGATACAGTACCATGGCTTCGGCACTGCATCCTCAATGCAGAACAAGTGCTGCCGTGATCGGGGTGTTCATACTTACCTCCATCATGCAGCACCTCGCTTTCCGGCAGCCGGGTCACTCTCTCAGCGTCTGCAGGAGAAGGTGGGTGGGCCTGAACTAGCTCCAGCTGTCACATGACCGGAGCTCGTGCAGGCTCCGCCCACCTCTTCCTTCCTGTACCTGGATTCACCGCGCTTTTGTGCACCGGACGGAGAAAGTGACTCCGGTGAGGCAGGTAAGTATATGGGACCCTGCGGAGAAATCCGCAACAATAATTGACATGCTGCAGATTTTTCCGCACGAAAATCCGCACGATTTCCGCTGCGGATTTTTCCGGGCACAGCATTTCCCAAATGCCATAGAAATGGCTGGGGAGTTGCTGTGCTGCAGATTTCTGGAAAATCCGCGGCTTTTCCGCGAGAAATCCGTGGCAAAATCCGCGCATTTTCCACAGCGTGGGCACATAGCCTAAAGACTCTGTTCACATGTCCTCTCAGACTTTCTATTTGTCTGTTGTCTTTTAGGAACAGACTAATGGAATAATAATAATATTTGTTCATTTATATAGCGCTATTGATTCCACAGCGCTTTACATACAGTATATCAGCAACACTGTCCCCATTGGGGCTCACAGACTATGTTTCCTATCTGTATGTTTTGGAGTGTGGGAGGAAATCCACGCAAACATGGGGAGAACATACAAACTCCTTGCAGATGTCATCCTTAATGGGAATGGACCCTAAGTCCCCAGTGCTGCAAAGCAACAGTGTTAACCACTGAGCCCCCATGCAAATAAGTGAGCTATCGCATTAAGTATCTAAACACAAGCACAAGAACCCATTGATTATTATGGGGTTCATTTAGTAGAATGCAAAAAGTCCAACATGCAGGACGTTTTCTTCCATCCTGTAAAACTTTTTTCCGGAGCTCATAATAGTGAATGAAGCCCCTTTGCTTCCGTTTACATAACCAATGCCGCGGATCGCTTATTTCACTTGTCTGTTCCTAAAATGGAATATATGCGCGAACATGTGAGCATAGCGTAAAGCTGCGTGAGTGGAGGGGTTATCCTACTAGCGCTAGCATCAGATTATGAAGTAATTACATTGCAAGTCCCAAGGTGGTCATTTTTCTTCAATCAGTCATTGATCAGTAAGTGTCCAAGTCTAATGCTCTGCAGTGATTGTTTCAGGGAACCTCAGTGCTTTCTAAGGCTGCTTTCACACATCAGTTTTTTGCCATCAGGCACAATCCGGCAAAAACATAAAAAAACGGATCCGGCGTCTGTTTCCGCCGGATCCGTTTTTTCCCCATAGATTTTCATTAGCGCCTGATGGCCTTGCGTTTCATCCGTTTTTTGCCGGATCCGGCAAAATGTACAGTCATATGAAAAAGTTTGGGCACCCCTATTAATGTTAACCTTTTTTTTCTTCATAACAATTTGGGTTTTTGCAACAGCTATTTCAGTTTCATATATCTAATAACTGATGGACTGAGTAATATTTCTGGATTGAAATGAGGTTTATTGTAATAACAGAAAATGTGCAATCTGCATTTAAACTAAATTTGACAGGTGCATAAGTATGGGCACCTCAACATAAAAGTGACATTAATATTTTGTAGATCCTCCTTTTGCAAAAATCACAGCCTCTAGTCGCTTCCTGTAGCTTTTAATGAGTTCCTGGATCCTGGATGAAGGTATATTTGACCATTCCTGTTTACAAAACAATTCCAGTTCAGTTAAGTTTGATGGTCGTCGAGCATGGACAGCACGCTTCACATCATCCCTCAGATTTTCAATGGTATTCAGGTCTGGGGACTGGGATGGCCATTCCAGAACATTGTAATTGTTCCTCTGCATGAATGCCTGAGTAAATTTGGAGCAGTGTTTTGGATCATTGTCTTGCTGAAATATCCATCCCCTGCATAACTTCAACTTCGTCACTGATTCTTGCACATTATTGTCAAGAATCTGCTGATACTCAGTTGAATCCATGCAACCCTCAAGTTTAACAAGATTCCCGGTTCCCGCATTGGCCACACAGCCCCAAAGCATGATGGAACCTCCACCAAATTTTACTGTGGGTAGCAAGTGCTTTTCTTGGAATGCTGTGTTTTTTTGCTTCCATGCATAACGCCTTTTTGTATGACCAAACAACTCAATCTTTCTTTCATCAGTCCACAGGACCGTCTTCCAAAATGTAACTGGCTTGTCCAAATGTGCTTTTGCGTACCTCAGGCGACTCTGTTTGTAGCGTGTTACAGCTTCTCCTTGTGCAACGAGCGCTGTATTGTTGACCGATGCACAGTGACACCATCTGCAGCAAGATGATGCTGCAGGTCTTTGGAGATGGTCTGTGGATTGTCCTTGACTGTTCTCACCATTCTTCTTCTCTGCCTTTCTGATATTTTTCTTGGCCTGCCACTTCTGGGCTTAACAAGAACTGTACCTGTGTTCTTCCATTTCCTTACTATGTTCCTCACAGTGGAAACTGACAGTTTAAATCTCTGAGACAACTTTTTGTATCCTTCCCCTGAACAACTATGTTGAATAATCTTTGTTTTCAGATCATTTGAGAGTTGTTTTGAGGAGCCCATGATGCCACTCTTCATAGGAGATTCAAATAGAACAACTTGCAAGTGGCCACCTTAAACACCTTTTCTCATGATTGGATACACCTGCCTATGAAGTTCAAAGCTCAATGAGGTTACAAAACCAATTTAGTACTTCAGTAAGTCAGTAAAAAGTAGTTAGGAGTGTTCAAAACAAGAAATTGATAAGGGTGCCCATACTTATGCACCTGTCAAATTTTGTTTAAATGCAGATTGCACATTTTCTGTTAGTACAATAAACCTCATTTCAATCCAGAAATATTACTGAGTCCATCAGTTATTAGATATATGAAACTGAAATAGCCGTTGTAAAACCCCAAATTGTTATAAAGAAAAAAGGTTAACATTAATAGGGGTGCCCAAACTTTTTCATATGACTGTACTTGTCCGGCGGCCGGATGAAACGTTGAAGTGAACATTTTTGTGTATGGCAAAAAAAACGGATTGCGCCGGATCCGGCGCCATACGGCGTGTTTTATAATGGAAGCCTATGGATGCCGGATCTGGTGTAATGCGGCAAAAAACGGATCCGGCTCCCGAATTCGTTTTCTTGAACTGAGCATGCTCAGTATCACACCAGATCTGTCAAAAAACTGAATGGACTGATGGAAAAAACTGATGCAACTGATTTGTTTTTTCGCCGGATCCGTCGCATCAGTTTTTTTGCCGGATCGTGCCTGATTGCAAAAAACTGATGTGTGAAAGCAGCCAGCATGACAATTTGCTCTATACATTAAGAAATAATATTTCTAAATATTTCCATCAGAAGATATTGAGGTTGTAGAACAAAAAGGTCTAACCTAATGTGGTGGTTGATAGCACTCCAAAGTAGTGGGCTGAGTTAAAGCATCAATCCAGCGTTTGTTTTTTTTTATTGCATAGCTTGAGTGGTGCTTTAAATGTAATGGTAGCTTTACACGCTACGATTTCGCTACAGCGATCTCATTGGGGTCACGGATTTTGTGACGCACATCCGGCCGCTGTAGCGCTCTCGTTGTGTGTGACTCCTAGGAGTGATTTTGGATCGTTGCAAAAACGTCCAAAATCGCTCCTCGTTGACATGGGGGTCCTCTCCCAATTATTGCTTCTGTCGCTGGGGCGAAGTTGATCCTCGTCCCTGCGGCAGCACACATCGCTACGTGTGACGCCACAGGAACGAGGAAGCTCTCCTTACCTGCCACACGCCAGCAATGAGGAAGGAAGAAGGTGGGCGGGATGTTCGTCCCGCTCATTTCCGCCCCTCCGCTTTGATTGGGCGGCTGCTTAGTGACGTCGCTGTGACGCCGAGCGAACCGCCCCCTTAGAAAGGAGGCGGTTCGCCGGTCACAGCTACGTCGCCAAGCAGGTAAGTACGTGTGACGCTGCCGTAGCAATAATGTTCGCTACGGCAGCGATCTCCACATATAGGGGCGGGTGCTATCACGCTCACCATCGCTAGCATCAGCTAGCGATGTCGCAGCGTGTAAAGCCTGCTTTAGTCCCCTGTCTTATACCCGCCCACGGGCATCTTCATCTGTTTCCAGCGTTGCTCCGGTCAGTCTCGAACATTTTGTGACCTGCTATCAGCTCCAGTGTTTCATGGAGCACTCCAGAAGTCACAAATCAATACAAGTCTATGAGAGCCGCGTTCTGACTCTCATAGACTTCCATTGAGTGCTTGTGACATAACTTTTGACTTCCAGCCTGTCACAAGTTATGGGCACAAGATGGCGCTGCAAGACTGGAGCGGTGTTTAAAAAGGACAAAGCCACCGGGGCTGAGTATAAGATTGGGGCGAGGGGCTTAGATTTAAAGCACCACTTCAACGCTGAAAAAACAATAAGAAAAAAAACACATGTATGTTCTCAAGGATTTTGCAATGGATTGCGCTGCTAAAATTGCTTGAAATACAGTATTTGAAGTGGATTCTGCTCCAAAATTCACATTAAAATGGCTTTAAAGTCCTCGTAAAAATGGCGCATACCCGAAATGTAGAATGCACTAGCCACAATGCACCATGTTTTTCGGATCCTAGTAAATGTTACTATTGTTTTATTATTCTGGGCCGTAGACACATCACAATTTTTATGATTTGTTATTGTTTTCTAACGAGCCTTTAAAATAAGAATAAAAAAATGAAATTTGTGGCTAGTTGTGATGTTTGGATAACCGGTTCAGAGAGGGAAGTTGACTTAGCTACAAACAACCAGTATATTTTCTTAAGGTGCGGAGACAAGTCGTTTGTAGTCTTCTAATGGTTGAGCTCGAGATTTGTAGCTACACTTACCCGCTAAATGCTCCGGCCCTTTGCACCATGGACCTGCCCAATACTAATGTATGTGATTCCATTAGAGGTCATTAGTGCTCAGAGTTCCCGCTCCTCACGTGGATGGAGGACATAGACTCTGTATTGACTGGTTATAGGACACCAGCTGCACGCCAGGCACAGCAGGCAGGCTTTTAGCCATGCTGATTTGATAAAAGGAAAAGATTGTTTATTCGGCTCTGGTTTCAGACTCCCACGTATGTAAAACTTGGTTGCAAGTTATTTCCGGGAACTGCATGGAATCAACCGGGTGAAAAAATTAAAACTGTAGCAATCTGGGGTTAAATGCTATAGGTGTGTAGGTGCCAATACAGTATTTAATGAAAGTGTGTGTCGATGTCTGAGGGTCGGTGTCTGGGGCCCGGTGTCTGAGGCCCGGTGTCTGAGGCCCGGTGTCTGAGGCCCGGTGTCTGAGGCCCGGTGTCTGAGGCCTGGTTTCTGATGCATGGTGTTTGGGGCCCGGTGTCTGAGGCCTGGTGTCTGAGGGTCGGTGTCTGAGGCCCGGTGTCTGAGGCCCGGTTTCTGATGCATGGTGTTTGGGGCCCGGTGTCTGAGGCCGATGTCTGAGGCCTGGTGTCTGAGGGTCGGTGTCTGAGGCCCGGTGTCTGAGGCCCGGTTTCTGATGCATGGTGTTTGGGGCCCGGTGTCTGAGGCCGATGTCTGAGGCCTGGTGTCTGAGGGTCGGTGTCTGAGGCCCGGTGTCTGAGGCCCGGTTTCTGATGCATGGTGTTTGGGGCCCGGTGTCTGAGGCCGATGTCTGAGGCCTGGTGTCTGAGGGTCGGTGTCTGAGGCCCGGTGTCTGAGGCCCGGTTTCTGATGCATGGTGTTTGGGGCCCGGTGTCTGAGGCCGATGTCTGAGGTTTGGTGTGTAAGGTTCGGTGTCTGAGGCCCGGTGTCTGATGCATGGTGTCTGAGGCCCGGTGTCTGATGTCAGCCTTTCTCTCTGTTATGGATGCAGGCTTTTCTAAGGCTTTATGTTGCTCCCATAACAGACTGTTTCGGAAGTGTCTGGTCTGGCCTGTAGGTGTGTCACGCTTAGACTTGTCCCTGAACAATGTACATTGCTTTGTGTGTGCCCTCGATTTAACCCCTTTATGGCATAGCTTCGCACTATTTTTTTTTCTACGCCTTCAGTCTGACAGTCGTCCTTCCTATTTTTAATAGCTCTGGAAGAGTAATGGTTAAGTGTATATCATTTCCAGCTGCAGCATCATGATGTGGCATTACTTTATTTTTTTTTTTGTACTCTTTCGTCTTTTTTTTTGTTAACGTATAATATGAAGATTTACTGTATACTGCAAAAACAAAAAAAAACAAATATGCTTCTCAGAACCATAGCTAACGCTAGTGAAAGCTTTATACAGGAAAGACATATAGATATTTTATTAAGCTAAAAAATTAAAAAAACTATGTAGAAAACTTAGGATCTGACCATTTTTAGCTGTTGCATCTTTCAAAAAGTTCTGACAGTTGGAAGAAGGGGAGGAAAAAATACTTTCTACCTACATATCTGTATGTGCATGCGAGTTGTTGTGCGGGGTTTTTGTTTTTTTTGTCTATCTTCGCCGTTCAATTTTTATTCTCCTTCAAAACACCTAAGATTTATTTGTTTGTTCTGTCACTATATGTAGCCCACAACTAGATTTTTCCATCAGTAAAGCTGTTGGTTGTTTTTTGTTTTTTTTTTTGCATGGCAAATTATTGTTTTTTACTTTTTACTATGGTGGGGTATATATGATCTTGATTCTCTTTATTCTATAATTGGGAGTGAGAGTGGGGAATGCAGGGCAAGAGAAATGCCAATTCAGCCATTTCAATAAATACATAAATATATTACTGCACAGATTAAGTGCCAATGAATTTTCTCTTTTTTGGAGGGGGCGAGATTTAAAGGGAACCTGTCACCAGAATTTTCGCTATTAAACTATACGAATCCCCTTCTGCAGCTCCTGGGCTGCATTCTAGAAAGGTTCATCTTGCTACTGGCCACCCTTTCAGACCTAAATAACAACTTTATAAAATCTTACTTTTTCCTATGGTAATGAGGTTTGCTGGCCCGGTGGGCGGGCTGTATTTCGTCTGTTATCCCCCCTCCTGCTGCTGTTCACCGTCCCCCAGTGTTCATTTACATAGATGAGGCCGCCGCCCTCATGTTCCGCAGTGCTCCTGAAGTCTCGCGCATGCGCAGTGGCACTATCGTGGACTGAGCGCTGTTTTTCAGGCGCGAGATTATGGGCGGCGCTGTGAATGTCATCACCAGCGTCATCCAAGTACCCGTCCATAATCTCGTGCCCGCGCTTTTACCTCTGCTTCTACCATTATGCGCTCTACTGTACAGGGAAGTGGGTGCCAAATGGTAATTGTACTGGAGCCCACTCTGTGACCTGGATTAGGCCATCCTGAGATCAGATAGGCACCGTTCACCCTGCTACCCATCTATTGCAGAATAAAATGAACCTGTGCCCACCAGAAAATGTATCTGTGGAATTCGAGCGATATTCCTGCGGATTCCTGCCCCCCGTATCCCCACAGTAGAAAGGCAGGAAAATCCGCATGAATAATTGACATGCAGTTCTTTGCGGCTGCGGGAAATCCGCAGCCTATTCCGCAGGTGCAAATTCCGCAGCATTGAAACCGCACTCCCCAAATCCAATAGGATAACATGGGGAGTGTCTGTACTTGCGCAAACCTGCGGATTTATCTGGAAAATTTGCAGGTTTTCCATGGCAAAATCCGCAGGTATTTTCTCCCGTGGGCACAGGGCCTTAGGTGGCTTTCTTCTTTTATTGTATTGCTTCTGTACCACCCTGAGAGGGGCCCGGACGCTTCCTCCGCTTGCTCGGGCCGAGCCGCTCGAGGTCCGGGCTCGGGTTGTCGGTGGCACGAGTGCCTCCGGACCGGGGGCCACATCACTCTTGTTAAGGGGAGTAGGCAGTGGGAGGATGGTGGTCGTGTAACGGGTCGTGACGCCACCCACGGGTCGTGGTGACTGGAGAAGCACCACCGTTGCGGCTGAAGTAAAGGCGAGCTCGTCCGGGATCGGTGTTGCGGCCGCAGCCGAGATGTTAGCCCCTCCGTGGGTACGGGCGGTGTGTCCCGGGGCCCGGTGGGGGACTGTAAGAGTTGGTGGTTGTTGTAGTCGGAGTGCAGGGCGCCGTGCCAAGGTGTAGTGTGTCGTGCCCGGATGACACTGGTGTACTCACGATTAATTCACACTGAGTCACTGGTAAACCAAAGTTCGGTAGTGGTCGGTCCTCGCGGCCGGCTGCTGATGTCCCCTGTGGAGTTGATGGTGGCCCCTTTTCCCGTGCACCTCTGGATGTTTGTGTTTCGGCTCCCCTGCCTAAGCAGTGGTAGCCCGCTCCCCGGCGTTGAGCTGCCGGAGGAGCCCAAGGTTGCCCGCAGGCGCTGGCCTGTCGGGTGTTTGGCCCTTGGCGGTGGCGCTCACCCGGATTCGGTGGGCTTTTGCCTTCTTTCGGGACTTTGGGTGTGGATGAACCCATGAGGTCCGGCCAGCAATCAGTCAATTCGCCTATACTCAGTGGCTTCTAAGCTAGGACGGGGTCTCAGTACCCTTCTTGTTAGTGCTCCGGTACACGTTTGACTCCCCGGTTCGGGACCGGCGGGCCACAACCCAGGCCCGGTCCGTACGGTTCCGCCAGTTGTTGTACCGGTACTCCTGCAGACTGCCACCAACGCCTGCCTGCCTGACGTTCTCTAAGGGGCCCAGGCTCCTACCCAGGTCCCTGACAGCTGCTCCACTACTACTCACTGTCACTGTACAAACTCAACTGCTTGAACTTCCTGCCCCAGGACAGTAGTCTCCTCAGTGGGCATGTCTTTCCGCCTGACTCCGCCCACTTGGTGTGCTCTACTTGCCCTGAGGGAGGCATCAGGTCTCCCTTTCGGGTGACATGTGTGTGACCTCACAGGGGATGGGGGTGTGTGTGTATGTGGCTGATGTAATTACCTGTGACCCCTGGGGTCCAGGGCGTCACACTTCTAGCTGGAGGCATATTGCATATTTACATTCCCATAAAGAATCCATAGCAGGTGCCTTGTCTGGTCTATGGTAGGTATGTCGCGGGCAGAGGAGGGGACGCTGCGCTCTCCCACTGCTCGGTTCCGGCTGCGGCTGCCGCTGATGATCGGTGGTGGCTCGAGCAGTGGGCAGGATCCCGGGGACTCGAGCGGCGTTCCTCGCCCGTGAGTGAAAAGGGGATTTGATTGTGGGGATTGGATATTGTCCGTGACGCCACCCACGGTTGTGGTGATATTGGTGACACCACCGCTGCTCTGTATAGGGATCCCGGGAGCGGTGACAGGGAGCAGCTTTGTTGTTATTCCTCCCCTCCGTGGGTAGGGGGGTTGGTTGTCCCGGGGCCCGGTGATGGAGCAGGGATGGATGGCAGGCCAGGTGCGGGGCCTGGCAAGGTGCAGGGTTACGGGGGCAGCGCTGTGCCGCGCGGCACGGTGGTACTCACTCAGCCAGTAACACACACGGAGTCTCTGATGAAACAAACGGCTGGATGGACGGGTCCCACAGACGGCTGCGGTGTTTTTCCCCTGACCCCAGGTTGGTAATGTAAGTTCTTTCCTGCACCTTCCGTACGCTCCTCCTGCGCTCCGGTTTCCAGCTGGCTCCCCGGTTCGGTACCGGTGGGCCACCGCCCAGCCCTGGCTACCTACGGTTCCACCAGACTGTCTTCCCGGCTCTCGCAGACGGCCACTACCGTCTGCCTCACTGGCTGCACGAGGGACCTAGGCTCCAACCTAGGCCACAGTCTGCGTCTGCCTCTCTGCAGACCTCCTCTCTCTTCCTCTCCTGGACTTGTCTGAACTTGTTTCCTGCCTCAGGCCAGCTAAACTCCTCGGTGGGCGTGCCCATCTGCCTGACTCCGCCCACCTGGTGTGTCTGTCTGAACCCGAGGAAGAAATCAGGTCTCACTGGGGATGACTGCTGTGAACTGCTGGGGGTGTGTGTGTGTTGTTACCTGGGCCCCTGGCTTGTCCAGGGCGCCACAGGTACACCCTACAAGCATCATTGGCAAAAATCTCCCATTTTCTACATGAACATATAAACATAAAAATGTTGTAATAAATTGTATAATCTATTTAATCCGATTTTCTTTTGGAGAATCTTTTTGATATGCGTCCACCATGCTGGTTGGTAAATGAAGGCCGGCATATACAGTCCATAGAGATGTGCTAATCCTGCTGCTGAGGACACAGTAGACTAATGATCTGCTCCTCCATGTCCTCTTAGCACTATGCAGCGATTACTGTGCATTTACAGATAAAGGAAAATGGCAAATCCATCTGCCTGACTACTTTATCTGCATTTGTTACTTAGTTAATTCTCTTTAAGGGCTTATAAAATATTAACACAGCAATAAAGGGAATAGCTCTTAAATACTTCATTACAATATGTTTGTTCTCTTTAGTTTATGTTTTGAGGAGGAGGCCTGAAAACACTCGGTAAGGTTTCTGTGCTATGAAGATTTTATAATGGTCTACCGGGGAAAGCCCCAATGTTTTCCTGAATTTAGGAGACACGTTTCATAGCCTAGGGCCAATTGCTGGTCCTCAGGACTCGGAAACGTCACTTATGAATTGTCTACATCACAACCAGCTCTTCACAATTCATGCTTATAGAAGAATGCAGAGCTCCTGTCCTTTCCTGTCGGGGAGACGACGCACAATCCTCTCTCTCTCGGGAACGCTTTCTAGGCCTCACTAATGGTCTATTTGTGAAATATCTCCTGACAGACATTTCTATTCTCCTTTCACGTAAAGCCCATTATACACTAGCAGATATTCATTCAGTATAATTAACATCATTTTGGTCTCTGAATTTCAAAAAACAAAATTTACCGTATATTAATAATGGAAAACCACTTATAGTGTTGGTGGGCCATTCACATGACTACACTTTAAAATAAGGGAAAACCCAACCCTTTAGCTATGGTATCCATGGTAGTTGTCAGTTTTTGGTAGACCATTTATAGTGTGAGTGATGGTGGAGATCATGAGAGCTTAAAGGGCTATCCCACTAATACACTTATCACCTATCAACTGAGGTTTCAAATTTCCACCTGTGATTGGAAGGGTGGTGTGCTTAGGTGACTGGCTCAGTTTACTGTGGGCACTGGCACTACTGTCCCCATAGATCCATAGTAAATGAAGCATGGTTATACATGCACATGATCCTTCCATTCACACCGGACTTTTAAACCTCCTCTCTTGGGGTCAGACATGGTCCTTGCAGTCAGACCCCTGTCACTCACCTTCCCATTTGTAAGTTGTCAACAACTGCGAAACTTAATTTTTGGGAAGTCCCTATCACATGATGTGTGTGTATGTGTGTGTCTTCCTATTGTAATACGCTTCCCCTGGAAACATGTAATTATAGTTCTTTACACATACTGATTAAATGACCACATCATAGGTTTGAGCAGAAAACCTTTCAGAAACTGAAGACAAAGTGGTATAAAAGGGGCCTATCAAGTTCTTAATTCATACCTCCCAACTTTTAAAGAAGGAAAAGAGGGACAAAGTTTGCTACGCGCGCCGCGGCAAATTTTTAGGCCACGCCCCCTAACCACACCCATTTCACAGTCACGCCCATATCCACTCCCCATCCACACCCATTCAGCACAAACACGCAGGCAGCCGGCGGGCCTCCAGCATGGACACGCAGGCAGCCAGCGGGCCTCCAGCACGGACACGCAGGCAGCCGGCGGGCCTCCAGCACGGACACGCAGGCAGCCACAGTGAGGCGGCCGGTCGCCTTCACAGACAGGCGGCCGGCCGCCTTCACAGACAGGCGGCGGGCCGCCCGCACAGAGAGGCGGCCAGCCGCCCGCAGAGAGAGGCGGCCGGCCGCCCGCACAATGAGGCGGCGGGCCGCCCGCACAGACAGGCGGCAGGGGGGCGCCCGCACAGACAGGCGGCAGGGGGGCGCCCGCACAGACAGGCGGCAGGGGGGCGCCCGCACAGACAGGCGGCAGGGGGGCGCCCGCACAGACAGGCGGCGGGGGGGGCGCCCGCACAGACAGGCGGCAGGGGGGGCGCCCGCACAGACAGGCGGCAGGGGGGCGCCCGCACAGACAGGCGGCAGGGGGGCGCCCGCACAGACAGGCGGCAGGGGGGCGCCCGCACAGACAGGCGGCAGGGGGGCGCCCGCACAGACAGGCGGCAGGGGGGCGCCCGCACAGACAGGCGGCAGGGGGGCGCCCGCACAGACAGGCGGCAGGGGGTGAGGGGGGAGGGAGGGAAATCAGCGCTGGGGAGATTAGTTTACTGTACCAGCAGCAGCACAGGCAGCGCTCCTCTCTATGCCACGTCTACTAGGATGGTAGGAGGGAAAAGCAGGGAGGCGGAGAGAGAGTGGGTGGGCGGAGCCCGGGAGCCGGCCGTCCCGCCCGTGGCAACGGGACAAACAACGTAAAGCGTGAAAGTCCCGCTGTATCCGGGACGGTTGGGAGGTATGCAGCATGTTAGAATGTGTACATAAGATCCCGCTGGTGGTGGCCGCAGCTTATAGGCCCCAAATCTGGTGACAGGTTCCCTTTAAAGTGAACCTGTCAGGTGCAATATGCACTCAGAGCCAGGAGCAGTTCTGGGTGTATATTGCTAATCCCTGCCTAACCGTCCCTGTATACACTAGCATAGATAAAGAGATCAAGAACAAATATTTTTAAAGATCTTATATCTTATGCTAATGAGCGCGGGGACTAGTCACAAGGGCGTTACTTCACTTGGCTAGTCGGCTCGCATAGCATGTTAGCATGTTATTACGCCCCTGTGTGAGTACTAACACGCTATATGAGCCGACTAGCCAAGTGAAGTAACGCCCTTGGGACTAGTCCCCGCGCTAATTAGCATAAGATATAAGCTCTTTAAAAATACTTTTTCTATAGATGCCTTTATCTATGCTAGTGTATACAGGGACAGTTAGGGAGGGATTAGCAATATACACCCAGAACTGCTCCTGGCTCTGAGTGCAGATTGCACCTGATAGGTTCCCTTTAAAGGGAACCTGTCACCAGAAATTTAGCAAAAAAAATAAAAGATTCCCCTCTGCAGCTCCTGGGCTGAATTCTGGAAAGGTTCCTGTTGCTATTGTGCCCCCTTTGAGACCTAAAATAATACTTTATGAAGTCTTACCTTTTTGTATGCAAATCTGTTTTTATGGTCACGGGGGCGGGCTGCCTGGCGTCCGTTATTCCCCCTCCTGCCGCTGTACGCCGTCCCCCATTGCTCATTTCCATACATGAGGACGCCTTCCTCATGTAACTGTCCTCCTGAAGTTTTGTGCATGCCCAGTGCCACTCTCGCGGGAGTAAGCACTGTGCAAAGTGTGAACGCTTTTGAGGTGATTGCGCAGGCGCGAGATTATGGGCGGCGCTGTGATTGTCATCAGCAGCGTCATCCAAGTACCCGCCCATAATCTCGTGCCCGCGCTTCTCACTCTGCCTCCACCGTTATGCGCAAGCACTGGCCATATGAACCACGTTACCTATTATCATGGGCGCGAGATTATGGGCGGCGCTGTGATTGTCATCAGCAGAGTCATCCAAGTACCTGCCCATAATCTCGTGCCCGCGCTTCTCACTCTGCCTCCACCGTTATGTGCAAGCACTGGCCATATGAACCATGTTACCTATTACCGTGGGCGCGAGATTATGGGCGGCGCTGTGATTGTCATCAGCAGCGTCATCCAAGTACCTGCCCATAATCTCGTGCCCGCGCTTCTCACTCTGCCTCCACCGTTATGTGCAAGCACTGGCCATATGAACCACGTTACCTATTATCATGGGCGCGAGATTATGGGCGGCGCTGTGATTGTCATCAGCAAAGTCATCCAAGTACCCGCCCATAATCTCGTGCAAGCAGTAATAGGTAACATGGTTCATATGGCCAGCACTTGCGCATAACGGTGGAGTCAGAGGGAAAAGTGCGGGCACGAGATTATGGGCGGGTACTTGGTTAACGCTGCTGATGACAATCACAGCGCCGCCCATAATCTCGTGCCTGCGCAATCACCTGAAAAAGCGTTCACATGCGCAAAACTTCGGGAGGACAGTTACATGAGGAAGGCGTCCTTGTGTATGTAAATGAGCAATGGGGGACTGCGTAAAGCGGCAGGAGGGGGAATAACGGACGCCAGACAGCCCGCCCCCGTGACCATAAAAACACATTTGCATACAAAAAGGTAAGACTTCATAAAGTATTTTTGTAGGTCTCAAAGGGGGCACAATAACAACAGGAACCTTTCTAGAAGCAGCCCAGGAGCTGCAGAGGGGAATCTTTTATTTTTATTGTGAAATTTCTGCTGACATGTTCCCTTTAACTGGTAGGGGAGCCAGGATAAAGCAGAGCTGAAGCTGTTGGGAAGCTAGGACCCAGCAGCTCTGCTCCACAGGCAGGAGACCACTGATCGGTAATAGAAGCCTGCAGATGTCACTCTGCATAGGTTATTGCCAGTGCTATCTGCAGGAGATAAGTGCTGATTGCACGGTCTCCTCAGCGTCCTGACTCCCCGCGTGTCTGCAGCAGTGAGAAGCCGCACAGGGGGAGTCAGAGAACAGCTGCAGACAAACGCAGGCTCCGGGACTGGGGGGGGTCGGCTCTGGTGCAGGGGGGGGGGGCTCTGCTGCAGGGGGGGGGGTCGCTCTGCTGCAGGGGGGTCGCTCTGCTGCAGGGGGTGATTCATACCTCAGCAGCAGTCACAGGAGTAGGTGCGCGCTCGGCTCTGTAATGAATAGTAGAAGGGAGAAACAGCGAGGCGGGGCTACAGTGGGTGGGTGGAGCCGTGACAAACAGCCTCACGGGCGGGACCCGGGATCAAAGGCTCAGAAGAGGGACTGTCCCGCTGTATCCGGGACGGTTGGGAGGTATGCTTAATTGGCTATTTAACCAATCATATGAATAACCATCCTGCTTCAAGGAAAGTGTATGGCTAAAATTGGAGTTAAAGTAACTCTTAGGGCTTGTGCACATGACCGATCCTCTCCTACGAGTCCTATCCGTGGTTTTCACAGATAGCACTCATACCTGTAATATTGTATAAGGCTGTGCACATGTCCATTTTTTTCTTTTCCCCTTGGGCCAAGTGGTCTGTAGGGAAAAATCAGAGACATGCTGATTTTGATCAGTGGAGTTGGCTCAAAACCGGCAATTTGAGTCAATGAGTCTATTGGACTGCACTCTGATGACGACAGAGTGCGGTCCGATTTTTCAGACTGACAGAGTAGAGAAGGTGGAGAAATGGGGAGATAAAAAGACAAGTATCAGAAAACTGATGCCACTCTGCTCAGAATATTCAGACTTCTTTCTTATAAGTGGAGAAATTGGTCGGGTCACTTTACCCAGACTGTGATCAACACATAAATGACCAAGTAGTTTTGGGGAGGAATTTGCAAAAGGAGTTGTCTTACAGCCCATTTATTGGAGATTCATATTTTGTAGTAATTTCTGATGTTACTAAATAGGTTTCAATGACCACATTCAGATCTTTGCCCTGGGAAATGAACACTAGAAAGAAATCAGGAGCCATCGCTAGTCTGGATTATGTTTCATCACACAGAATTTCCCTTTGATTTTGCTCGGGATAATTCTGTTTACAGGCAGCAATAATATTAACAGTCTGCCCCTGAAGGAAGGAGCGTCCCTAGTGAGAACCTTGCAACTATGTTACACCATCCCCTGACATTTGTCACATGGCTACACTGGAAAACTGCAAACAAGCCATTTCCAGTGAGTAGTGAGAGGACCAATAAATACGTCATTGCCTGGTGCCTAATTATTTTA